>NC_039358.1:2883576-2928843 GCF_003573695.1 Papaver somniferum | reverse complement strand
CAGTTAACACAAGATGGCAAAACAGCAAAGATTAAATGGCAGAGGATATAAAATAAAAATAGCAGGGAACCAAGGCTGTAAGCCAAGGGCAGGGGAAGTTTGTGCACTGATTTCAGTGCACAACAGCTTCAAAATGCAAGAAAAACAGTGAAGGAAAGTAAATTTAGCAGGGAACAAAATAGAACTGAAATTATAAGTGATTGTAAAGGATTTGTGGTTAAGCCAAGGCTTAGAATCCACCTTGTGTCCTAATCAAACAACATATTTCTAGGTTGAGTTGAATATCCTATGCATACATCTAGAAATGGAAGAGAACTAACTTGCTCATTAGTTTGCCCCTAGTATTGACTGTCTTTTGACAGAACAGTCAATCACAGGCACTATGAGCATTAGTTTCTTCCAATTGCTCAAGCAAAACAGGGCATCAAGATAACTATCCTAGCAATACATCATTCAACAGTGCACTAGGCTTCATCTGAGCCCTAACTGAAGAACTAGAACATGTTGACAGTAATTAAAAACATGATAAACATAATTAACATTTGAAATTAAAATTAACTGAATTAAGAACTATAATTCAAATTCACAGAACATGGATAATTGAGGGCACTGGCTAGTCCAGGACTCTGAGGTGGTGCTCTGGCTAATCCAGGCATACCCTCAACAACACCCTCACAGCTCCTATTTATACAATTCGAATTAGGGTTACACTTTCCCCCAAATTCCAAAAACAGTGAATTAGGGTTTTTGAAATTAAAGAAATTGACATGACAATTCTCACCCATACTCCTGCTGCTCTTCTTCCTGCTCCTCTTCATGTCTTCCATGCTGCTACGCTCCAGCTCGAGCTTCCTCTGCCTATCAACCTAGTTCATCGATTTCAAAACCCTAACAGAGAGAGGGAGTGTGAAATCATTGAAATAGGTAGCATAGGATGATGGGGGAAGGATGGGTTTTGGTTGTATTTGATGTAGGGTGGTTGTAGTGGCTGGTAGGGATGATGGCGATCGCAGAAGGTGATGGTGATGGCAGAGTTGTTCTCTGCAGAGGGTGAGGGAGAAAGAGAAAAAGAAGTCGATGGAAAATGGAGTAGGGAGTGTTTGGTTCTACTGGGGTATAGGTGTGTTAGGTGCTATGGTGTTAGTCGGATCATCCACTTTGATGATTTGCGAAGATCAGCCGTAGGATGATGAGATGATGAGATGAATCGGACGGCAAGATGAGAACAATCTTTGACCGACCGTTGGATGATGAATACATTAAAAATGACGGTTGAGATTAGAATTAGGTGTTGTGGTGTTAGACAGGAACTTCAGATTTTGATGAACTATGATGAAGCGACCGTAGGATGCTGAGATGATCCAATCTGACGGCTGAAAATGGAGGCGGGTATGGATATTGGAAATGGGTTTGGGTAAGGGTTTTGGACCTTGGGTATGCCAAGCCCATATCTTCTTTAAGAACAATTCTTCATTGTTAAGCCCATTTCTAGCCTTTTGGTCTTGTGCACAACATTCTTCGCGGCTTCCTTGTGTAATTCTTCCCGGCTTTTCACCGCTTTTCTGCTCTTTTCCGCTCCGCTATTCATCCAAACTTTATTTGGTACCTAAAAATGCAAAATTAATTAATAAAAATATTTATTCTTGAAAACAATGAAAATACAGAATATGGGATAAAATGTAGAATTAATGCACAAAAGATGAGTTAAATGCCAAGAAAAATATATAGAAATATGCACTTTTTAGCACTCATCAAATACCCCCAAACCTGAATTTTACTTGTCCTCAAGTAAAACAAAACTAAGGAAATCCTACCTATACCACTGTCGCTGGTTTCTCGATTGCATTTAGCGAATGCAATAAGCCTTTTAAACCACTAAGTGTCCCTAGTGGACGAGTGAAGTCTCGTGAAGGTTTGCTTAGAACGTACCTACAAAGTTCTAGGACAAAATATAAGCTCAGATTCCATGAAATGTGACATGTGCAAGATAGTAGAAGCTCACAGCAAAATGGAGATGTCAATCTAGCTATCAAAGGCACAATCCTAGCATTGATAACAAATAAAGACATGTGATAAGAGTGTAAAGTGTATCTACACATGTTTCTAGAATGACCTGAAGTTATGACTACTAATCACCAAGAGATAGTTTTTAGGCTAAGAACCGAATTCTAAGCCAAGCTAGTTGTCCGGCTTTACGAGAATTGTGAATGTTCACCCAATGAGTTGGTGATATTTCAGTTTACCCGCGTTATACATCGATGGCTGCACCCTCCTTGCTTATTACAAGACTATTTACAACAAAAAGATGACTCTTTACATGACTCTTATTTACATTGATTACTCTCTTTTATTTTTGGAACAAGAGAGAACTATTGTCTTTAACATGACAAAACATGGAATAAATAAATACTTGATATTTTTTTTTATTTTTTTTAATATTTTTTTGATTTTTCTGAATTTTTCTGAATTTTTCTGATTTTTATTTTATTTTTTTTATTTTGAAGAAATAACTTTGATCTTTACAACATAGTGACACTTTTGATACATGAACAAAAAGAAAAACATAATTACATGACTCTTAGCAAGAGGTGGCCCTTATCGAATGCATCCGGTCAAATTCTATGGTTGCTTTTCTTAACGTATCCTCCAACTTCTATCCCAGCCAACCAAAGAACAAGCTAGTCAAGTCTCATTCAGTATTCTAAAGTGATTGGCAATCTAACTTCCTATCAAACACCTTGAAGATCGAGGCTATACATGTATTGGTAGATCGTGCGCGTGCAAGTTTCTTATCACATGTAAATTGTGCTAGAATCAGGGGTGCCTAAATATCTAGACTAAGAATCCTAATAAAAATACATATTTGCACAAGAGTCAACATTTCAAGGTAAATGAGCTCGATTTTTATGATTTTTCATTTTTTTAATTTTTTTGGAATTTTTTAAATTTTTTCAAAAAGATGGAGTTCTGTTTTCAATTATAACATGTTATCGTGGTATCTACTCTATACCCCCAAACCTAAACTAAACATTGTGCTCAATGTTTCTAATGATAAACATATTCATAACTTGGATACCAAAAACTTGGTAGCTCAAGGAATTAAACCTAAAACTATGGTTATATTTACACCTGCAAGTATACAGGGTCAGATAGTAGATAATGAATAAGCAGGGGAAGTCCACAGGGACAAGGAGGGAGCTGGTGTTGTTTTCTAAATCTTTCTAGTGACAGTGACTAAAAGCACTAGGGCATTTGAATCCACCCAATAATCCTAAGCTAAGGCAATGCCTATTCAAATTATGTTCTTGTTCTTTTCCAGATAAAACTACAATGAATGATCTCTCAGTTAGTCTCCCTAACTCACCCCTAGTATAAGCTGTCTTCTTACAGCACAACCTATCACAGGCTCATTTGGTTCAATTAGCTAAATGTCATTCCTTTATCAATTAAGCACATTTCTTCCTCCAGAGAGGTCTCAAATGGATGACTTATCAACCAACTTCACTAACTCACCCCTAGTATCAACTGTCTTCTTACAGTACAATTGATCACAGGCTAATTTGATCCATTAGCTAACTATCATTCCTAAAGCAATGAAGCACAACAAGAACAACAACATGAACATGAATTATCTTAACATATGATTATGGGTTTCATCAAAACCCTAGTTATTAAATTATAACATGATGAACACAATACTGAAAATAAACTACTACAACTTGGTGCACCGGCTACTCCGGGCATGCCCAAAATCAACACCCATGTCTTCAATTTATACATGCAAGCTTTTTCCCCAAAAAAAATCCCCAAACAGTAAAATTAGGGTTTACTAAAAAATCTAAATTCGACTCACCTAATCTCTGATGACACTCAAATACGTCGACCCATGCTTCCTTCTCGTCCCCTGATGCTTCCCACACCTTCAATTGCCTTTCTAGCTCACTAATTTCATCAACCCCTAAAACTAGGGTTTCAGTGGGAAGAATAGGTTGAGGGGTTGATGTAATGAGTGGCTAGGGGATAGGAGAATGATGGGGTGTAGTTGTTGGCTGATATGAGAACTCGTGTTGGTGGTTGTGGTGGTTGAGATGGAGTTGGTGGCGGAGGCGACAGCGTCGCTGTGCAGAGAAGGGAGGAGAAGAAGATGGGTTCGATATTTTTGGAGTAGGGGGTGTTTGGTTGGGTTAATAGATTTGGGTTCTTGGGTGTTGAGCAGACTCATCAAGTCTTGATGTTTGGATGGTGAAAGGCGTAGGATGAAAAGATGAAAGAATGATCCAACGGCTCGATGGAAATGGATATGAAGCGACCTTTGGATCTGGGATACATCAAAACTGACGGTCTGAGATGGAGTTAGGTGCGGTAGTGTTAGACAGGAGCTTCAGACTTTGATGCTCGACGATGAAGCGACCGTAGGATGCTGAGATGATCCAATCCGACGGCTGAATATGAAGGCGGGTATGGATATTGGAAATGGGTTTGGGTGAGGGTTTTGGGCCTTGGGTATGCCAAGCCCATATCTTCTTTAAGAACAATTCTTCCTCTTCAAGCCCAGTTCTAGCCTTTTGGTCTTGCGCACAACATTCTTCGCGGCTTCCTTGTGTGATTCCTCTTGGCTTCCACCACTTTTCTGCTCTTTTTGCTCCGCAATTCATCCAAACTTTATTTGGTACCTAAAAATGCAAAATTAATTAATAAAAATATTTATTCTTGAAAACAATGAAAATACAGAATATGGGATAAAATGTAGAATTAATGCACAAAAGATGAGTTAAATGCCAAGAAAAATATATAGAAATATGCACTTTTTAGCACTCATCAAATACCCCCAAACCTGAATTTTACTTGTCCTCAAGTAAAACAAAACTAAGGAAATCCTACCTATATCACTGTCGCTGGTCTCTCGAATGCATTTAGCGTATGCACTAAGCCTTTTAAACCACTAAGTGTCCCTAGTGGACGAGTGAAGTCTCGTGAAGGTTTGCTTAGAACGTACCTACAAAGTTCTAGGCCAAAATATAAGCTCATATTCCATCAAATGTGACATGTGCAAGACAGTTTAAGCTCACAGCAAAATGGAGATGTCAATCTAGCTATCTAAGGCACAATCCTAGCACTGATAACAAATAAAGACATGTGATAAGAGTGTAAAGTGTATCTACACATGTGTAAAGAAAGATCGGATGTTATGACTACTAATCACCAAGAGATAGTTTCTCAGGCTAAGAACTGAGGTCGAAATCTAGCTAGCTGTCCGGACTTTACGAGAATTGTGAATGAGTTGGAGGTATTTCACAATTACTCGCGTTGTACATCAATGGCATACACCCTCCTTGCTTATTACAACGAAACAACAAAAATAACTCTTTACATGACTCTTATTTACATTGACTATTCTCTTTTTATTTTTGGAACAAGAGATGATGGAATTGATAAATACTTGATTTTTTTTTTTTTTTTTTTTTTTTTTTTTTTTTTTTTTTTTTTTTTTTTTTTTTTTTTTTTTTTTTTTTTTTTTTTTTTTTTTTTTTTTTTTTTTTTTTTTTTTTTTTTTTTTTTTTTTTTTTTTTTTGAACAAGGAAACACTTTTGATACATAACAAGAAGAAACAAAAAATTACATGACACTTTGCAAGAGGTAGCCCTTTTTGATGCACCCAGTTAAATTCGATGGTTGTCTTTCTTAATGTAACCTCCACCTTCTATCCCAACCAACCAAAGAACAAGCTAGTCAAGTTTCGTTCAGTATTCTAAAGTGATTGGCAATCGTGACTTCCTATCAAACACCTTGAAGATCGAGGCCATACATGTATTGGTAGATCGTGCGTGTGCAAATTTCTTATCACTATGTGAATTGTGCTAGAATCAGGGTGCCTAAATATCTAGACTAAGACTCCTAATAATTACATATTTGCACAAGAGTCAACATTTCAAGGTAAATGAGCTCCATTTTTTATGATTTTTCATTTTTTTTAATTTTTTTGGAATTTTTCAATTTTTTCAAAAAGAAGAAGGAGTTCGTTTTCAATTATGGCAAATTATCATGGTATCTACTCTATACCCCCAAACCTAAACTAAACATTGTCCTCAATGTTTCAAAATATGGAAAGAATTAAAATGCAACATATGGAAAGGGACATGCTGAGTAGAGTAAAAGGAGAGAGAATACCCGATTTCGGCGAAAGCAGAATTAAAACTCCGTTATTCAAGGCAAAAAAATCCAACATATTTCAGCCGAGATCATATTGGATTAGCAAAATATATACAAATGGAAAAAAAAAAGTTTTTAAAATTTATCTACTTGATTATATACAAAAAAATTCACCATACACCAACAATCTAAAGAGTTGAGGATCAACCCAAAAGAAAAAGTGTAGAGACATAGAAAGTTTCAAAACACTAAAATTGGACTTAAATGGGAGTGAGAGTGAAAAACCGAATGAATCACCCCTAAACCAAAATTTTTCAACAGGTTCACTTTTAAGCACAAAATCTAACAATTTTAGGGGTGCAGGATTCACAAGGTCTAACTGAAAATGGACTTTGTTCGGGATGGGCAAAGAAATGCATTCCAATTGTGGCTCTTTAAAAGTGTTATATTTTGAAACAAAATAGTCCAAGAGGACTTGGGAGGCACACAGTTCCAATCCTAGATTAGGAATTTTCAGAAAAATCGGTTTGACAATATGGGTACAAACCAAATCTAGGTTGGGTGGAAGGCCATCAGATTGTGACTTAGGTAGAAGAATAGGCATATCATTATCAATCAAATCAAAATCTTCTAACTCATCTACACATGTCACATCATGCTCAAAATCATCAATCAAATTGGCAAGATCACAATCAGAATTATCAACATCATCAACAGATTTATTCTCGTGTATCGGCACATCAGGGGAAACATCACATGGAATACTAGAAGACATATCATGCATTAAGGTCGGGGCAGAGACGCCTAATGTATTTGAACCCAAAGGTTCCATAACCACGACTATCAGAGGCATAGCCAAGGAAGATACCTTTATCACTTTTAGTATCAAATTTCTGGTAGGCATTTAAAGGAGTAAGAAAATAAGACAAAGGATAAGAAGGCCTACATGTTAAACTGCAATTGCACAGTTGTCATTGTAGTGTGTATGTGCAAGAACAGGTCATCTCCACAGGGACTTGGGGTGTATAGTTGAAGTTTCACTATGCTGATAATTGATGCAAAACTAAATGCAAGGTCACAAGGTTGCAGTGACAGTGAAACAGAGATGGTAAAACAACAAGGAACCAAGGCTATGAGCCAAGGGCAGGGAAGGCAGTGCACTGATTTCAGTGCACAGCAAGCTTCAAAATACAAGAAATAAACAGCAAGATATGAAGTGCAAAAAACAGTGAAGGAAATAAACTGATCAGGAAGCAATGTGAGAAGTTACTAAGGCAATTGAATCCACCCTTGTGACCTATCCAAGCAATGCAATTCCAGGTTGAAATTAGGATCTTAAGCATACAAATGGAATGGAAAGAGAATTAGCTTGCTATGAGCACTAATTTCTCCCATTGCTCAATCAAAACAATGCATCCTAAGCATACAAATGGAATGGAAAGAGAATTAGCTTGCTATGAGCACTAATTTCTCCCATTGCTCAATCAAAACAATGCACTAAGGCTCTAACCTAGCATTCCACTATCAGACAGTGCACTGAGGTTTCATCTAAACCTCAGCTGCAACAATTTAGCTCATGCTCAACATATAAACAACATTAACATTCATCACATATGATAATAAGAGCAAATTCAAACAAAACATGACTGAAAATTTACAAAACAAATGAACCAACAGTTGAGGAACTGGCTAGTCCAGTCCTCTTGGGTGAAGCTCTGGCTAATCCAGGCATGCCCAACAACACTTACATCAGTTCTATTTATACCCAAAAATCCCAATTTGGGTTCAGACCCTGTTTTCCCCAAATTCCCAAAATACACAGTGGACCTAGGGTTTCGACAAATTAGGGGAATGGTTTAATTACTTACCCTATTTCACTCACTCTCCTCCTCCCAATTCTCTCTCAACAGAATTAGGGTTCATATACAAAAAACCCCCAAATTGACAGTAGACTAGGGTTTTGATTTTCGAACTTACCAAACGTGATAAGACGAGTCCATCTTCAACCCATGCTTCTTCTCCCTTCTCTGCTCCTTCCCATGCCTTCAATTTCTCTTTCTAGCTCGACATATTTCACTAATCTCTCCTCTAGGGTTTCTGAAAAGGAAGAGAGAATGGTGAAATAGGTAGGTAGAAGGGTAGGATAATGATGGGTTTCGATTGGTGAGAGCCATGATGGCGTTTGGTGGTTGTGGCAGAGGTATGGTGGTGCTAATGGAACTGGCGAGGGAGAAGGTGTTTCTGCAGAGGAATGGGGGAGAAGAAGTCGATGGGAATGATGGAGGGTATGTTTGGTTAAGGTATAGGCATTAGGTACTAGAGTGTTGGTCGGGTGTAGCGGATTTTGATGATTTGTGAGGGGAATCCGTAGGATGATAGGATGAGGGAAAGATCCAATGACGTGATGTGAATGGATGTGGAGCGACCGTCGGATGCCTGATACAACAAAACTGACGGCTCAAGATGGAGTTAGGTGCTGTAGTGTTGGTCAGGAATTTCAGACTTTGATGTACTGGCGATGCTGCGACCGTAGGATGCTGAGATGATCCAATCTGACGGCTAGAAAGGGAAAACGGGTATGGATTTTGGGTGAGGGTTTTGGGCCTTGGGTATGCCAAGCCCATATCTTCTTTAAGAACAATTCTTCCTCTTCAAGCCCACTTCTAGACTTTTGGTCTTGTGCACAACATTCTTCGCGGCTTCCTTGTGTAATTCCTCCCGGCTTTTCACTACTTTTCTGCTCTTTTCGCTCCGCTATTCATCCAAACTTTATTTATTACCTAAAAATGCAAAATTAATTAATAAAAATATTTATTCTTGAAAACAATGAAAATACAGAATATGGGATAAAATGTAGAATTAATGCACAAAAGATGAGTTAAATGCCAAGAAAAATATATAGAAATATGCACTTTTTAGCACTCATCAAATACCCCCAAACCTGAATTTTACTTGTCCTCAAGTAAAACAAAACTAAGGAAATCCTACCTATACCACTGTCGCTGGTCTCTCGAATGCATTTAGCGTATGCACTAAGCCTTTTAAACCACTAAGTGTCCCTAGTGGACGAGTGAAGTCTCGTGAAGGTTTGCTTAGAACGTACCTACAAAGTTCTAGGACAGAATATAAGCTCAGATTCCATCAAATGTGACATGTGCAAGTCAGTTTAAAGTGCAACGGCGCCAAAAACTTGGTAGGCATTAAAAGGTGTGAGAAATAAGAATAAATGGATGCCTACAGTGATACCTGCAAGTGCACAGGGTCAAATTGTAGTAATGTGTGCAAGACAGGGTCATTCCACAGGGACTTGGGGTGTATTGAAGCATTCCTAAGCTAGTTATGGGTGCAAAGCACTATGGCAGTGAGCAAGGCAAGGTAATATGGCAGATGCAAAGAACCAAAACAGTTAACAAAGCAAAGCAGTTAACACAAGATGGCAAAACAGCAAAGATTAAATGGCAGAGGATATAAAATAAAAATAGCAGGGAACCAAGGCTGTAAGCCAAGGGCAGGGGAAGTTTGTGCACTGATTTCAGTGCACAACAGCTTCAAAATGCAAGAAAAACAGTGAAGGAAAGTAAATTTAGCAGGGAACAAAATAGAACTGAAATTATAAGTGATTGTAAAGGATTTGTGGTTAAGCCAAGGCTTAGAATCCACCTTGTGTCCTAATCAAACAACATATTTCTAGGTTGAGTTGAATATCCTATGCATACATCTAGAAATGGAAGAGAACTAACTTGCTCATTAGTTTGCCCCTAGTATTGACTGTCTTTTGACAGAACAGTCAATCACAGGCACTATGAGCATTAGTTTCTTCCAATTGCTCAAGCAAAACAGGGCATCAAGATAACTATCCTAGCAATACATCATTCAACAGTGCACTAGGCTTCATCTGAGCCCTAACTGAAGAACTAGAACATGTTGACAGTAATTAAAAACATGATAAACATAATTAACATTTGAAATTAAAATTAACTGAATTAAGAACTATAATTCAAATTCACAGAACATGGATAATTGAGGGCACTGGCTAGTCCAGGACTCTGAGGTGGTGCTCTGGCTAATCCAGGCATACCCTCAACAACACCCTCACAGCTCCTATTTATACAATTCGAATTAGGGTTACACTTTCCCCCAAATTCCCAAAACAGTGAATTAGGGTTTTTGAAATTAAAGAAATTGACATGACAATTCTCACCCATACTCCTGCTGCTCTTCTTCCTGCTCCTCTTCATGTCTTCCATGCTGCTACGCTCCAGCTCGAGCTTCCTCTGCCTATCAACCTAGTTCATCGATTTCAAAACCCTAACAGAGAGAGGGAGTGTGAAATCAGTGAAATAGGTAGCATAGGATGATGGGGGAAGGATGGGTTTTGGTTGTATTTGATGTAGGGTGGTTGTAGTGGCTGGTAGGGATGATGGCGATCGCAGAAGGTGATGGTGATGGCAGAGTTGTTCTCTGCAGAGGGTGAGGGAGAAAGAGAAAAAGAAGTCGATGGAAAATGGAGTAGGGAGTGTTTGGTTCTACTGGGGTATAGGTGTGTTAGGTGCTATGGTGTTATTCGGATCATCCACTTTGATGATTTGCGAAGATCAGCCGTAGGATGATGAGATGATGAGATGAATCGGACGGCAAGATGAGAACAATCTTTGACCGACCGTTGGATGATGAATACATTAAAAATGACGGTTGAGATTAGAATTAGGTGTTGTGGTGTTAGACAGGAACTTCAGATTTTGATGAACTATGATGAAGCGACCGTAGGATGCTGAGATGATCCAATCTGACGGCTGAAAATGGAGGCGGGTATGGATATTGGAAATGGGTTTGGGTAAGGGTTTTGGACCTTGGGTATGCCAAGCCCATATCTTCTTTAAGAACAATTCTTCATTGTTAAGCCCATTTCTAGCCTTTTGGTCTTGTGCACAACATTCTTCGCGGCTTCCTTGTGTAATTCTTCCCGGCTTTTCACCGCTTTTCTGCTCTTTTCCGCTCCGCTATTCATCCAAACTTTATTTGGTACCTAAAAATGCAAAATTAATTAATAAAAATATTTATTCTTGAAAACAATGAAAATACAGAATATGGGATAAAATGTAGAATTAATGCATAAAAGATGAGTTAAATGCCAAGAAAAATATATAGAAATATGCACTTTTTAGCACTCATCAAACAACACTACATTTCAATATGTAACAGTACATATTTTAGGTTTTGGAAACATTGCATGTCAATATGAAGTACATATTTGGCTTTGTTTTTGATTTGATTTACCTTTTTCCTGAGGAACCTTACTCATACTTCTTGTTGTTGGAGATTTAGCAGTAGGGGAGGTTCATGTTGGTGAATCATCGGTAGACTTCCTTCTTCTTTTAGCTGGTGTACGAGATTTAGCAGTAGGGGAGGTTTCTGTTGCTGAATCATCGACAGATTTGCTTCTTCTTTTCAATAGTGTAGGAGATTTAGCAGTAGGGGAGGTTCCTGTTGGTGAATCATCGGTAGACTTCCTTCTTCTTTTCACTGGTGTACGAGATTTAGCAGTAGGGGAGGTTTCTGTTGCTGAATCATCGACAGATTTGCTTCTTCTTTTCAATAGTGTAGGAGATTTAGAAGCAGGGGACGCTTCTGTTGGTGAATCATCGTCAGATTTCTTTCTTCTTTTCACTGGTGATGGAGATACTTCAGTAATTTCTTCTGTAATCGTCCTCTTAATTTTTCTACTTGTACCCATTTCTTCTTCAATTGAATTTAATGAAAATTAGGTCAGATACTGAAAGAAGAAGGATTTTATGTTTCTGATAATGGTGATTTTTCGATCTTTTTCTGATAATGGTGATTAATTGAGTTAGGTTGCAGAAGAGAGACGGGAGCAGTTTTCTGAATGTGAAGAAAGACGAAGCAGTTTGCGTTTTTCAATTGAGAGTTAGGTTGCAGAAGAGATAGAGAATGCAACTGGAAAAAAATGAAAAGAAAACGGACGAAAACTGTACACATCACGTGGTCCAGGGCATATAGGTAAAATAACATGTTTTTAAACTTTATTGGACTAGCCATTAATTGTTATATCCCGCTGGACCATCCAGTAATCCGGGTCGGGTTTTCTGGACTAAATAGTAAAGATCTCAAGCAACATTGTTCCCTTTCCAAACTAGGGTATGACCCGGGTTTTGGATTGCATTGGCCATCGGGGAAGTTAGGCTAAGGCCCACCCATTAGTTACCCGTAATATCAAACTCTATATCAAGACCTTAACTATAAGAAGCTAGGCTCCAATTATTAAAGTGAAAACTATGGCCACACTCATTTTTACACTGTGAAATCCACAAGCGTAAAATCTTGTAGGCACATCCGTTTTCTCGTCAAAAATTTTAAGAGATCCTGATATAGGACATCTACCTGTTTTTAATGTATCAACTATTTCAGTTGATCTAATTGGTCTGTATCAACAATGACAGTTGATCCCTTTATGTTGTATCAATTCTCACAGTTGATCTATTTACGCTGTGTCAACTTGTTTATCAAGTCTAGAACTTTTTATTTTAGAGTTTCCTTATTTCTTCTTTTAGAGTTTTACTATTTTTAGGTTCTTGTCAAGCCTATGTAAACAGGCTTATTACATTCTTGTAATACATTGTTATTATCAAGTTATAATTAAAACAACTCTTCTAGAGCAATCTATCCTTATCATATTAGAACCATATTATTCTTTATGTTTTCTCATCCTTTTCTTCTCTTCTCAATACAGTAATCTCCGTATTGCTTTCTTCTCTTATCATACTACACTAGTTTGTATCAGATACATCGTTTTTAGTTTTTATCTAGAAACAGACAGCTTCCGCACAACTTCTACATCCATACAAATTCTTCACACAGCAATGGCAGATGCAACTTTTAAAAAAGCTATTGAAGAACTGAAGGAACTCTTGAAAGCTTCCATGTATGAACTTACTGCCAAATTTGAAACCCATGAAACAAACGTCAAAACTCTTACTGGGAGTTTGGAAAAGAAGTTTGAAACTATAGAAAAGAGGTAATTTTCCAAGGAGATTATGTAAACAAATTATTGAAACACACTGGTTTAGAAAAGGAAGACATACCCGATTTAGTCGATGATACAGATGGAGAAACGAAAACAAAAGATAAAGAAGACGATGCAACAACAAAAGTTAAACCTTCCTTTGTTCAA
Source organism: Papaver somniferum (assembly GCF_003573695.1). Lineage (NCBI taxonomy): Eukaryota > Viridiplantae > Streptophyta > Magnoliopsida > Ranunculales > Papaveraceae > Papaver > Papaver somniferum. The sequence goes on along the minus strand of NC_039358.1, from coordinate 2,915,504 downwards.
AATACGTCTATTCCTGGGAATGTTTCACATGTCATTCCATACACAGAACCATTAGAAGGTTAAATTAAAAAAACGTTTGCAACAGTAACTATCAACAGTGATGACGAAGACAAAAACGAAAACATCCAAGAACAACAATGGATAGAGGAAAAACGATTGAAGTCTAATATGAATCCTTATGGAAACCTTCCAGAATATAAATTAAAGGCTGACATACCTAAATTTAATGGTGGATTACATATTGAGGATTTGCTGGATTGGTTATATGATGTAGAATCGTTTTTCACTTTTATGGAAGTCCCTAATTCTTCTAAGGTGAAACTGGTAGCATATAAACTTAAAGGTGGAGCTGCAGCTTGGTGGGAAACTCTTTTTGATGATCGACGCAAGTATCACAAATCTCTATACGAACTTGGAAGAGAATGTGAGAGTTATTAAGAGCTAAGTTTTTACCACAAGATTACAAACAACAGCTATTTCTCAAACTTCAAAACCGTGGAAAATGAGCTAGACTAGGAGAATAATATGTAGCTGAGTTGTATGTATTAATTGCTCGCAACAGATTGAATGGAACTCAAGAACAGTTGGTTGCATGTTTCATAGATGGATTGAACAACCTAATTCAACAGGGAATGACGCAATATGTATTTACCATGGTTGAAGCTATTCAACAAGATATTAAGGTTGAAAGGCGTGTACTAAATTCTTCCAGAAAAACAACTCCACGACAAGCTCGTTATCAACATTTTTATAAAGCTGCCAGACCATCAAATTCTTATTATGGTAATTATGACATGCCTGTCAAGTGGCCAAGTGATGATGCACAACTGTGGCGCATCAGCAGTAGCTTGGCCAAAGTTAGACATGCGGAGTGGCATGTCTGAGTTGCAGGTTGGAAGTGGCATGTGCCAAACAGGGTTTGCACATGGCCAAAGATGCGAGATTAGCATCAAGAGATGCCAAATGAGTTTGGCATATTACCTGTATGCATGAGGCGCGCAGGCATGCAAGAAAGACTTGCATTGGCACACTTGCATCATTGGTAGAATGATGCACAACCGTGATGGCGCTACGTTTGGATGGCAGATGCGGTCATCATGCAACGAGGCGGGATAACATGTGCAGAGCACATGGCCTCGACGGTTTAGAGTTGGTTACACGAGAGTGGGTTTACTTTATGATTTCCTAACTGATAGGAAGGTCTTGTTTGGCTTAGTGAGCGGTTTGGCAAAGGTTGGCACAGTTAGCTAACTGCCACATGTAAAGTAAATCTGTAACTGCTTGCAGTTACTTGTAGATAACTTTTTGTAAGGCTATGTAATCCTGATCTTGTGAAGGGATTGGGTAATCTGGAACAAGAAGAGTGTGTAACCCTAAGTGTGCAATAAATAAAAAACTAAGACCTGATTTAAAGAAAAGTTTTGTTGGTGCATATTTCCCTTTGGTTTTGGCTTATTGTTTATACATCAAGCGGAGTGTGTGCATTTGATTGATGGCTTGGAAGATTTGTGAGCAGAACCTCTGTTTAGTATGGGCTGAATAGAGATTTAGTCAAGAAGTTGAAGTATTTGCTAAGTGCGAGTTGGCTGAGAACTATGCTGCGGAGCATAGTTGCCATTGTCGAATTGGCTGTTACATTTGAGTGTTGCAGACCTGTGACAATTCGGGTATCAGAGCCCTAGTTAAGGGTTTCTCTGTTCACGTTGGATTATAAGGCTGATTGAGTTTGTTGTTGTTCTTATGCTTGGCTGTAAATTATATTTGAAGTGAAGGATCCACACAGAAAGTACAAGGCTTGCAAAGGATGGGGCGAAGATCAGACCAAAGAGTTGCATTAAGGATATGTGAATTGTTAATTCAAGAATCTGCAAGTGATAATCATGCACGAAGGATGTCCTCGGAACAACTTGATGAGGTTGAAACAAGTTGTTTTACTTATCAGAACTGCACCAAGGGTACCAGAGACACTGCAAGTGCTGATGATAAACAACACGATGCTGGGAAGGCTCAGCATGATGTTGGCAGGGGACAATGTTGCAACATCAGTCGTTTGCTAGGGAGCAAAGCATACAATAAGAAGAAAATGTCTTCTGGACTGATGTACTTTGATGTGAAGACCAACGAAAAATGGTTATTAGCGATGGCTGATACCGGTGCTACCAAGTCCTTTATTCGTCCAGACGTTGCCATGGCATTGAACTTAATAGCTACTAGCGCGGATAGCACCATCAAAACTGTTAACGCAGAACCACAAGCCAGTCGAGGGAAAGTTCGCAATGCAGATGTGCAAGTTGGAGAAGGAAAGGAAAACTAGATTTGCTAGTTATGGTCGTGGATGATTATGATCTGATTTTGGGCATGGATTTCCTTTGCGCGGCGAAGGCGTCGCCACTACCTCATATAAATGGGATATTGATACAGCACCCCAAATACCCATGTTTTGTTCCTATGGTGGGACAAAGAGAACCAGACAAGATACTTAATCCATATTTGTCTGCGATTCAGGTGAAAGAAGGTATATGCCAAGGCTTGGCTACTTTCCCAGGAGTTTTGGTTGAGATCAAACCAGGAAAGGTAGTGGAAGTAGAGGATGGAATAGATGAGGTCTTAGAAGAGTTTTTAGACACGATGCCTGCAGAACTACCTAAGATGCTACCACAACGGCGTAGGATCGATCATATGATAGAGATGGTGCGAGGCCTCCTGCGCAAGCACCATATCGTATGTCGCCGCTAGAACTTGAGGAGATGCGCAAGCATATTTCTGAAACTGCTGGAGGCAGGATATATATACAACCGTCTAAAGCTCCATTTGGTGCTTCGGTTCTGTTTCAAAAGAAGCAAGATGGCTCGCTTCGAATGTTTGTAGAATATAGGGATTTAAACAAGCTAACTGTGAAGAACAAGTACCCATTTCTTCTAGTGGCAGACTTGTTTGACATATTATCTAAACCCAAGTACTTCACCAAGTTGGATTTGCGCTTAGGTTATTACTAAGTGTGCATAGTAGAGGGAGATGAACCAAAGACTGCAATGGTAACCAGGTATGGCTCATTTGAATACCGTGTAATGCCATTCGGCTTGACGAATGCACCTGCAACGTTTTGCAACCTGATGAATGATGTGTTCGCGGAGTATATCGACCGCTTTGTTGTGGTATACTTGGATGACATAGTCATTTACAGTGAGACTTTGGAAGAGCATGTGATGCATCTTCGCAAAGTGTTTGCAAAGCTAAGGGAAGCAAGTTTGTATGTAAAGAAAGAAAAGTGTGAGTTTGCCCAGACCACGATTACTTTCCTTGGTCATGTGATATCGCAAGGGTGCGTGCATATGGACCAGAAAAAGGTAGAGGCCATTATGGATTGGCCAGAACCTAAGAAGCTTGGAGAGCTTCATTTTTTCTTGAGTTTAGCTAACTATTACCGGCGTTCCATAGTTGGTTATTCAAAGAAAGTAGCCCCGTTGACAGATTTGTTTAGGAAGGACAAATCATGTGCATGGTCTGACGAGTGTCATCGGTCATTCGATGCATCAAAAGGAAGCGGTCTCGACAGAACCAGTTCTTCGCTTGCCTAGCTTCGATTTACCATTTGAAGTGCACACTGATGCTTCAGACAGGGCTCTAGGGGGAGTCTTGGTGCAAGATGGACATCCAGTGGCTTATGAGAGTCGTAAGCTTAACGATGATGAAGGGAAATAAACTGTGCATGAGAAAGAGATGTTGGCAGTGGTACATTGCCTAATAACGTGGTGCCATTATCTGTTGGGAACTTATTTCATCTAAGGACAGATAATGTGGCAATTACGTTCTTTACCATCCAGAAGAAACTTTCGCCAAAACAAGCAAGGTGGCTTGACTTTTTGAGCGAGTTCGACTAAAAGTTCGAGCATAAGCCGGGAAGGCTTAATTCTGTGCCAGATACGCTAAGCAGAAAGTTGGTGGCAGAATATGTGACGTCACTGACCACGATTGAGACAGAGTTGTTGTCTCGAATCAAAGAAGAAACGAAGAATGATCAAGCATGTGTGCGCTTGACTAACCAGATCTGTGATGGGATCGTTCGTCGATATTGGCTAGATGATGGGGTCATTCCAAATGAGGAAGAATTTATGTACCTAATTCAGGTGGACTGAGAAGGGAACTCTTGCGAGATACGCATGATTCCATTTGGGCTGGTCATCCAGGCATGGAACGTACGCATGCTTTGATAGCTTGTTCTTATTACTAGCCTAAGATGGAAGAAGATGTTGAATTGTATGTGAATACATGCTTAGTGTGTCAACTGGATAAGATGGAAAGGAGAAGTGAAGCAGGGTTGTTACAACCTTTTTCGATTCCAGACAAGCCATGGCAGTGCTTGTCGATTGACTTTATTAGCGGTCTGCCAAAGGTGCAAGGCTTTAGCTCGATAATGGTCGTCGTTGATCGCTTTTCGAAGTATGCTACATTCATTCCCTGTCCCCATTCTTGCAATGCAGACGTTGCAGCGGATTTGTTCTTCAAGAATGTAGTGAAGTATTGGGGACTTCCTCGAGATATTGTGAGTGATAGAGACTCACGGTTTACAGGCAGGTTTTGGACTTCCTTGTTTGGAATGCTTGGTTCCGAACTAAAGTTTTCTACTAGCAATCACCCCCAAACCGATGGTCAGACGGAGAGGATAAATGCATTGCTAGAAGATTACTTGCGTCATTATGTGACAGCAAGCCAAGGAAATTGGGTCGCGTTGATGGATACGGCCCAATTTTGTTACAATTTGCACAAGAGGTCAGCAACGGAGCTAAGTCCTTTCGTTTTAGCAACAAGCAGCAGCCATTAACCCCTCATGAGGTGCCAAAGGCTAAGAGGCAAGGCTCCTGTCTAGCATCTTATTGTTATGCGAGGTCAAAAACGGAGATGACTAAGCAAGCGCGCGATAGTTTGGATAAAGCGCAGAGATGAATGAAGAAGTATGCTGATTTGCATCACAGAGATGTGGAATTTGAGGTGGGAGATATGGCGTTGTTAAAGCTAACTCCCCAGATTTGAAAGAAGATTTCTAGCAAGACAGTGCATAGAGGGCTAATTCCAAGATATGATGGTCATTTTAAAGTGATGAAAAGAGTTGGTAAGGTGGCTTACAGACTTGAGTTGCCGAAAAGGTTGAAAGTGCACCCATCTTTTCATGTCAGCTTTCTAAAAAATACCATCCTGATTTGCTGGACACTTTGAGACAACAAGCGAAGCGTGCACCACCAGTAATCAGATCACAATTTGAGAAGCAAGTTGAGGCTATACTTGCTGATCGAGTTATGAGGAAAAGCAAGAAGAATAGGAGAACTTACTTTTTTGTTAAGTGGCAAGGGTTCCCAGACTCTGAAAATTCTTGGGAGAAGGATACAAAATTGTGGCAATTTGAAGAACAAACCCAGGCCTACCTACAGCATAAGGAATCGGCGAGGACGTCGAGTTCAGTTGGTGGGGGAGGTCTATGACGTTCCTGTCAAGTGGAAAAGTGATGATGCACAACTGTGGCGCATCAGCAGTGGCTTGGCCAAAGTCAGACATGCGGAGTGGCTTGTCTGAGTTGCAGGTTGGAAGTGGCATGTGCCAAACAGGGTTTGCACATGGCCAAAGATGCGAGATGCCAAATGAGTTTGGCATATTACTTGTATGTATGAGGCGTGCAGGCATCAAGCAAGACTTTCATTAGAACACTTGCATCATTGGTAGAATGATGCACAACCGTGATGACGCTACGTTTGGCTGGCAGATGCGGTTATCATGCAACGAGGCGGGATGACATGTGCAGGGCACATGGCTTCAACAGTTTAGAGTTGGTTACACGAGAGTGGGTTTACTTTATGCTTTCCTAACTGATAGGAAGGTCTTGTTTGGCTTAGTGAGCGGTTTGGCAAAGGTTGGCACAGTTAGCTAACTGCCACATGTAAAGTAATATGTAACTGCTTGCAGTTACTTGTAGATAGATTTTTTTAAGGCTATATAAGCATGATCTTGTGAAGGGATTGGGTAATCCGGAACAAGAAGAGTGTGTAACACTAAGTGTGCAATAAATAAAAGGCTAAGGCCTGATTTAAAGAAAAGTTTTGTTGGTGCATATTTCCCTTTGGTTTTGGCTTATTGTTTATGCGTCAAGCGGAGTGTGTGCATTTGATTGAAGTCTTGGAAGATTTGTGAGCAAAACCTCTGTTTAGTATAGGCTGAATAAAGATTTAGTCAAGAAGTTGAAGTACTGGCTAAGTGCGAGTTGGATGAGAACTGTGCTGCGGAGCATGGTTGCCATTGTCGAATTGGCTGTTGCATTTGAGTGTTGTAGACCTGTGACAGTAACCAAGGTGAAAGGGGATCAAAAATGGTTGTTGATCCACAATAATTCAGTTATGGTTCACAACAACAACAATAAGCTTTTCATTTGCTTAACCCACTTCTACTTCCAATACTTCACCTATCTTACCATCTCCTCTTGAGCATCAATCCATTCAGCAACATCAACCTAAACCAACAAGTGTCTGATTTTCTAATAGGATGCACAATCAGTTTCCTCCTCCAAATAAGCTAACTAATATTTATTCGAAATTTCTTGGAGATAAATGAAATAAATGCAATCGGCCTGGTCATTCTTCAGCTGACTGTCGGCGTTTTAATGGTTTCATTGGAGATAATCAAGTTCATACTAAATCAAAGGATGTTGAAATTTTTGATGATGATGAAGGTGAAGAAGCTGAAAATATTGAATTATATGAGACTTACGGTGAACACTTTGTTGGAATGATTCGACCACTCATGCTTACTGAACCATGTTATTCTCAAAGGCATAATATTTTCAAAACCAAATGCTTTATAGGTGGAAAAGTCTGTGATATGATTATTGACAGTGACAGTGTCCACAATTACATTGCATCTGTTGTTATAGAGAAAATAGGATTACCAACTACACCACATCCTACTCTTTATTCTGTGGGTTGGTTGAATAATTCCTCTACACATAAAATTACTCATCAGTGTGTTTTTAAGGTTTTTTTTTTTTTGATATGAAGAATCTGTGTTATGTGATGTTATCGATATGAATGCAACACATCTCCTACTTGGAAGACCATGGAAGTATGACGTTAGAGCAGTTCATAACTGTTTTGAGAATACTTATACCTTTTACAAAGATGGTAAAAGAGTGACTTTATTTCCTTCCAAGTCTTCTTCAGTGATTCAAGAACGTAGTTGCAAGACTAATGCATTGGTGGCTACTATCTCTCGCTCCTTAAACTCATTTCACACTTTGAGTTCTCATGAAGACACCAAACCTATGGTAACAATTCCTACTCAGGTATAACCATTATTATCTAAATTTAAAGCATTATTTCCTGAAGAATTACCTGTGAGTTTACCACCTTTTCGAGACGTTCAGCATTTGGAAATTCGCATCAGGGTACTTCCTCCTATAGTCAATGTTTGTATGCCAACCAAGGAGATTCTTTAGTGCCTTCCAAGGTCTGGAGTAATGGTTTTGTGGGTACACCTATGGTACACCTATGGTAAACCCTCCGGAGACAACACTCCGCCGCTAGGGCCACCTAGCGGTTTAACGGCTTGCTGCACGTGCTAAGTGTAGTCATTTTTATTTTCTAGATTAATTTTGCTCGAGGACTAGCAAATAATAAGTTTGGGGGTATTTGATAGACGCATTTTTGTGTCTATTTTGTTCTCAATATTCTGTTTTGTTAGTGCTAGATTTTGTACTAATTTTGGTGTTTTTATGTGTTTGTAGGTATTTTTGGGAAATAAACATTTTTGAAAAATTCGGCTCGAAAAGTTGGTTTAGGCACCCGGAGGACGCGTGTTATTCAGACTTTTAGTTCTGGATAAGGGGCACCCAGCCGATAAGGGGCACCCCTGGGAGGCAACTGCTAATCGCACTCCATCACTGGCTAAGGGGCGACCATCTTCTTCATTTCAAATCTGAAAAATGGCGGGAAATCTTTGCAGGAGACTAGCAAAATTAGGGTTGGCATTTTGGACCACTTTTAAGGAGACTAAAGGGCTGAATTTGATGGGCTGGACTTGATAGAGCTTAACAGGGATTATGTGATCGATGGTTTTGATTAGAAGTGGTTGAATCGTCGGAATGAAGAACTCACGAAGACAGTCGTTTATCAACAGTGATAACGACACAGAGGCGGGGGTCGTAGAAGCTGAACAGAGACAGTTGGCTTTTACCGTTTTATGTAACAGTGTTTTGCAACAATTAAAAACGTTGCAAACACCCGATTTTTAATAGTTTTTCTCCAATTCATCATTTGTAAACACTTTGAGCAATGAAATCAACTTTTGAGCGCGTTTCCACAATGATGAGCTAAACCCAATCCTTGGGGCGACGGAGGATGCTATATTTCCAATGAAAAAGTGGTAATTCTTAATTATTTAATTTGTGCAATTTTTATTTATGATTATTTGCCTAGATTGAAAATAGATTTTATGGGTTTTGTTAAACAATTGTATTTTCTTTTGTTGGAACATGCTTAGACTAGGGTTTTGATGTCTCATGTTTTGGATTAACAATTGTTGTTTCTAAAAATCTACTTTTGCAATAGTTGAGAATCAATTTGAACGTGTGAAATTGCATGATTATAATTAGTATCACTTTGGAATTGGTAAATAGCGGAATCCTAGCCCCAGTCTCTCCATAATTTTCACAACATCTTTTTAATTTAGTTTGCTATTTTTATTTATTAAAAAATATAAAAATCCGCTTTCACAAGTCTTGAACGAATCATATTACTACAACAACTTTGAAATCCCATCAAATTTTTGGCGCCGCTGACGCGGACTTGTCTTCAGGCTAGAGTTTTTAGATTTTTTTTTAGGTTTTTATTTTATTTGTTTTCTTTACGTTTTAGGTTTTTGTCTTTTTCTTACAGAATTCGAAATTTGGAGCGAAATTTTTTTTTGCCAAAGCTTTTGGTGAATACTTAAAGACTTCAAGTGAAAGGCAAAGCGAAAGGAGTGAAAGAAGAAGATTTTTTTTTTATTAAAAAAAAAGAGAGACATTTTTATTTTTGTAGATTTTTTTTTTTAGACTTTCTTTTTCTTTTGCACTTTATATTTTTGGACTTTGGACTTTAAATTTTGGGACATTATTTTTTTTAAACCCTACGGAAGGGTAGTTCAAATATAAACTGTTTGCAGAGAAGGACGGTGATTACGATATCACCTCTGCCCCTCGGGTTCGTACATGACATATGAGTCGTGGACCGAGTCGACTACAAAGGTTCATCCCCCGTCTGGTACGGGAGGTAAGTTTGTCGAAACACTCGCGAATCCCCTGTCAGCGAGTTATTGTCTTCCTTCGTATGCATATATGTTGAGGACTTGAAAACGGACGCTTTAATTTCCTAGTAGAGGGCAAGGACTGGCCATACAAGATAAGGGCTCGGATTTCATCACCGTTCTCTTCTTAACCGCCTTAAGAAAACGACACCAAACGCGAACCTAAGCCTAAAATTTTGACTAGAACAAGACTGATAGGGTAACGAGCTTAACAGGAAAGTCATTCGAAAAATATTGGTTACTCTTTTAAGCATACTTCGAAGTTCTTGACGGTTTCTGTAAGTTGAATGCGTGAATGCGCCGCCTTGTAATACCGGTGAGGCCTTGGGTATCAAAGCTCCACCGATCTTCCCTCGCCTCTATTCAACTTACTTTGACTCGGATTGATTCCAGAGGGATTTGCTTAAATTGTAACGAATTCCCGTTCGAAGGATTAGAAGCTGGTCTAGAAACAATCTAAGTGGAGCCATCATGCTTTTATTTTGCTAGAAATCAGTAGGTTTGCTGTGGTGGAGTCATCCTTGTTTGTGTTTGCATAGAACATCCCTTCCGTTTTAGGACTTTTCTTTTTGATTTTGTTTTTCTAGTGTATGCCCGAAGTTTTTAAACGGGCTTGGAAAAGAAACACTCTAGGTCGTTTGATTAGTGAAAAACCTAGTAGTTCTTCTTGTGAAGACGGAGAGCTCGAAGACTCTTCTTTTGAGAGCCCCTTTTTTGGAAACTTCAGTTTTGAGAATCTGTCTCTTTGTGAGGAAAGTACCCCTAGTACTCCTAGTCCTTTGGTAGTGCCAGAAATGGCAACTTTGAAAGCTTTGCTAAACCCAACTAGGACCTCTCGTCCGTCTTGTATCAAGTTAAGATAAACCGAGGAAAATTATGAACTGAAACCTAGGACTTTACAGATGCTCCCAATGTTTTTAGGGAAGGAGAATGAGAACCCCTAATTTCATGTTAGGGAATTTGAGAAAGTTTGTAGTACTCTGAAAATTAAAAACCTAAGTGATGATGCGTTGAAACTTAGGTTATTCCCCTTTTCCTTAAAAGATAAAGCTAAATCTTGACTGTATAGTTTGGACTCTGAATCAATTGAAACCTATGACCAACTTACTTCTGACTTTATAAATAATTTTTTCCCAAGGCATAAAACATCGTCTATTAGGACACAAATATGTACTTTTGCCCAACAAGAGGGAAAATCTTTATATAGGTACTTAGAAAGGTTCAATGACTTGATATCTCAATGTCCTCATCATGGTTTGGAGAAGGTTAGGTTAGTTCAGATCCTATGGGTTTAGATTATTAAACAACAACCATGGTTGAGTCCTTATGCACAAGTGGGTTTGAAAATAAAACTGTTCATGAAGCAATGACATTTTTGAATGAAATCGCCGATAAGACCCAACAATGGGAAAATAGTAGGGAACCCCAGAAAAAAATTATTCTAAGTAGAGGAAATGTTAATAGGGTATAGGGATCTTATGAGTCAGATGCCAAAATAGCAGCTATAGCCAAAAGGTTAGAAGCCTTAGAATTAGGTCATTGTAGTGGTAGTAGTGGAAGAAATGAGCCTTTTAGGGAAGGCCATGTTGTTGAAGAGCAAGCCAATGCTCTTTGTAACAACACTAGGTTTGATAACCAACAGAATTTTGACCCATATTCAGAAACCTATAACCCTGGCTGGAGAAACCATCCAAACCTTTCTTGGTCCAAGGGCCAGAATCAAGGTCAGTCTAGTAATGCTCAGGTTCCCCCATGTTTTGGCTATAGTAAGAATCCTTCAGCTCCGGCACAGTTTCAGAACCCTTCGGATAAGAAGATTATGAGTTTAGAAGAGTATCTTTCTTTGCTAACTCGTAACACTGTGCAGTTTCAGCAATCTGTTGCTCAAGGTTTAGAAGAAAATAAGAGAATAGGTCAGGCTAACTCTCAGGCTATTTCCTAGTTGAAAACCCAGGTTAGTCAGATAAATGAGACATTGAGAGGAAAAGGAAAGTTTCCTAGTCAACCACAACCCAACCCTAGGGGAGTCCATCAAATATCTTTAGCTGGTGATAAATCATCAAACCATATGAACTCGATAACAACCCTTAGGAGTGGTAAAACAGTAGACAATAAGGTAGCCATGCCTAGTGGACATACTGTAGTTCCACCTTCTACTTCCCAAGAGGAGCCCGTAGATGAGGAAACTGAAACATCGTCTAAGGATTCCCAAGAAATTCCTGATAGGTCTACCTTTGTGCCTAGAGCCCCATATCCATATTTGTTAGCCCCAACAAAGAAGGAGTCGACTTTCAATGAGATAATGGAAACATTTAAGCAGGTGAACATCAACATTCTGCTATTAGAAGCAATTAGGAGGATGCCTGCTTATGCCAAGTTCCTTAAAGATCTTTGTACACGAAAGCGTAAGCTTAATGTCCATAAGAAAGCTTTTTTAGCTGGTCAGGTAAGTTTCATTCTTCTGAACCAAACACCCCCTAAGTATAAGGATACTGGATGACCCACCATATGTTGTGCGATTGGTAATTACATGGTCGATAAAGCTTTACTTGACTTAGGACCTAGTGTTAACTTACTCCCGTATCATGTATACACCCAGCTAGGTCTTGGTAAGTTGAAACCGACTAAAATGACACTACAATTAGCTGATAGGTCTGTCAAAGTCTCTCATGGTGTCATAGAGGATTTTCTAATTGAGGTTGATAAGTTTATTTATCCTGTGGATTTCGTTGTTCTAGACACTCATCCTGTTCAGGACCCAAGTCGTCAAATCCCAGTGATTTTAGGTCTCCCATTTTTAGCCACAGGTAACGCTGTCATCAACTGTAGGACTGGTCTTATGAACATATCCTTTGGTAAGATGACCACTGAACTAAATGTCTTTAATGTTACTAGACAACCTTCTGAGAACGATGATCTAGAAGAAGTGAATATGATTAGCATTTTAGTTCAGGATTTGGTTCAGGATAATTGGCTTGACACTTTACTGGTAGATTCTTTAGATGATTTTGAGGAAACCATTCTCTTAGATTAGATAAGTGATCAATCTTTAGAAGAAGATCTTGAGTATTTTAAAGATTCTATGGACCCAGAAATTCAGGCAATAGTTTTAGGTTTTTCTGAGAATAATGATGACCCTAAGTTTGGGGGTAGAAACTAGAAGAATATCTTGAGTATTTTAAGGACTCTGAAGATCCGGAAATTCAAGAAATAGTTAGAGCTGTGAACCCTAAGTTCGGGGGTAGTGATGGTTCTTGTGATTGTATCATATCCCTAATTAGAGTCCTTAACTTGGGACTCGAGCCTTGTACATCTGAGATATTACTTAAGTCTTTTCAGACTCCGCAACCCGATCCTCCTGATACTGTTCAGGAGGTAACCCAGGTATTAGAGACCCGTTTTTCGGATGAATCTATTTATCGAGACACACATATGAAGTTCAATTATGCGCCGCGGATAAACCCAGTTGTCTTGACAGAAACCTTAGATGAGGACGTGCTCCTTTTTTTCATTTTTCTGAATCAGTGCAGTTGTCTCATACTGGTGTCAGCTCTATTTGGTCTTATGGACCCACAATTGTTTCGACTATTGATATATGACTTTGGAAGGTGACAATCCTTTTTGAGGTATTTGATGTATAGATAAAGACTTTAAATTTAGCATTTCCTGGGAGGTACTCATGCTTACGGTAATATCCTTCCTTATTTCTTTTTCCATCCATCAAGTGGTAACAGTTTCTTATTGTTCATGCTTTTAATTTCATCTTTAGAACATTGAGGACAATGTTAGATTTAAGTTTGGGGGTGGGGAAGAAACTTTTTGTTATCTCTTAGCTACAACAAATAAACTCCAGAGCCTAGAAATTTATGCTTATTAAGGTTGGCACTAACCAATCTAAGTGGATGGGAACATCTTGGTTGTAGGAGTTGAGGAACCAATCTGATTATATGGAAACATCTAAATATTTTATTCATAAAAGCACAGAGCTCAGGTGTTAGAATTAAAAAAAATGGTAGTTTCGCCATATCTCGTTGAATCCTAATCCTTCTGTTTTTATTTTTTAAGTGATTTGGTGGCGCACACGATTCAAGTTGTTACCTTTGCTAGGGTGGAATAGAGTGATTGAGATACCAACAACAACAACAACAACAAAAAATAAAAAAAAAAGACCAAACCATTAGACCAACCGGAATAAATTCAATAAAGTCGACCACTGGTGCCATTGTATATGCCAGTTGTGTTGACCTAGAGTTAGGTTTATCGACCATTGGTCCCCTTATATATGCCAGATGTGTTGATATTAGTCAGACCGGTATCTCAGTCCATTAGGATAGGTTCACCTTGGCAGAGGCCTTCAGATAGATATGGGAAACACCATTCATTTTTAACCATCTTTGTATCTATCTTCTTAATATTTCCATGTGATTGGTTGACTCCGGTTATGATGTCTAGAAACTATCTGAGTAGAACTCTGTCACTTATATATGAATTATAGTATGCTGAGTGCAAACTCGTGTACATCAATTGGAAATTCGCATCAGGGTACTTCCTCCTATAGTCAATGTTTGTATGCCAACCAAGGAGATTATTTAGTGCCTTCCAAGGTTCTGCATAGATAGCTAGGGTCTGGAGTAATGGTTTTGTGGGTACACCTCTAGTAAACCCTCCGGAGACAACACTCCGCCGCTAGGGCCACCTAGCGGTTTAACGGCTTGCTGCACGTGCTAAGTGTAGTCATTTTTATTTTCTAGATTAATTTTGCTCGAGGATTAGCAAATAATAAGTTTGGGGGTATTTGATAGACGCATTTTTGTGTCTATTTTGTTCTCAATGTTCTGTTTTGTTAGTGCTCGATTTTTTACTAATTTTGGTGTTTTATGTGTTTATAGGTGTTTTTGGGAAATAAACATTTTTGGAAAATTCGAAAAGTTGGTTTAGGCACCCGGAGGACGCGTGTTATTCGGACTTTTAGTTCTGGATAAGGGGCACCCAGTCGATAAGGGGCACCCCTGGGAGGCAACTGCTAATCGCACTCCATCCCTGGATAAGGGTGACCCTCTTCTTCATTTCAAATCTGAAAAATGGCGGGAAAGCTTTGCAGGCGACTGGCAAAATTAGGGTTGGCATTTTGGACCAGTTTTCAGGAGACTAAAGGGCTGAATTTGATGGGCTGGACTTGATAGAGCTAAACATGGATTATGTGATCGATGGTTTTGATTATAAGTGGTTGAATCGTCGGAATGAAGAACATCATAACAACACGGTTACGAGAGGATATGTTCGCGGGATTTCATGGGATTTTCTCGGGCCGGCGTGTGTTTGAATCTTGCAAGCAATGGATTTTCAACTTGTTTGGAGGATGCAGGCGTGTGGAGATGATAAGAAAAGAATGTTTCCTTTGAAAAACAGGGAAGTTACAGCATCGGATATTCTATTTTGTATTTGGAAGATATGCTTTGAATGGGAGAATATTTTTTCGGAGGATTTCATTCTTTAACAGAAGAGAGATAATTGACAAATCGTCGGACAAAAGAGAAAATTTCCCGTAACTAGCAGTGAAGAGTAAAGTTGATTAATGGAAGATTATTCTCGATATTTCTGTGAGTTATTATGGAGTTATTTCTTTCACCTGTTGAGTATAAAAAGACCTGTGGGATGATATAGAGAGGACGGGGAGATTTTGGGAGAGTTACAGAGCATCACAGAGCCGAAAAATCGAGTTGCGGAGAACACCATTTCTGCTGCTGCAGAACTGAAGAACACGAAGAATAGACTCACGAAGACAGTCGTTTATCAACAGTGATAACGACACAGAGGCGGGGGTCGTAGAAGCCGAACAGAGACAGTTGGCTTTTATCGTTTTATGTTACAATGTTTTGTAACAATTAAAAATGTTGCAAACACCCGATTTTTAATAGTTTTTCTCTAATTCATCATTTGTAAATACTTTGAGCAATGAAATCAACTTTTTAGCGCGTTTCCACAATAATGAGCTAAACCCAATCCTTGGGGCGGCGGAGGATGCTATCTTTTCAATGAAAAAGTGGTAATTCTTAATTATTTAATTTGTGCAATTTTTATTTATGATTTTGCCTAGATTGAAAATAGATTTTATGGTTTTTGTTAAACAATTGTATTTTCTTTTGATGGAACATGCTTAGCCTAGGGTTTTGATGTCTCATGCTTTGGATTAACATTTGTTGTTTCTAAAAATCTACTTTTGCAATAGTTGAGAATCAATTTGAACGTGTGAAATTGCATGATTATAATTAGTATCACTTTGGAATTGGTAAATAGCGAAATCCTAGCCCCAGTCTCTCCATAATTTTTACAACATCTTTTTAATTTAGTTCGCTATTTTTCTTTATTAAAAAATCTAAAAATCCGCTTTCACAAGTCTTGAACGAATCATATTACTACAACAACTTTGAAAACCCATCAGAGACTTGAACTTATCTTTCACTCAAAAGTCTATCTACTATATCTCCTATTTTGAGACAAAAGTCATTGTGTTATATAGACTTTGATTATACACATCTGCTATTTGGAGCCGAGTTTATCTCGCATATCTATTTCTTGAAATATGTGTTGGTAAGATTTTGCTTTGGCCAAACTTATCTTTACCTAGTGACGAAATTCATGTTATGTTTCAATCACTTTGAAAATGGCTTTGATGACGATAGTTGATTCTTTATGTCTAACGACTATTATAACATTATAGAAGAATGTTTCAATGAGTGAAATGAGAGTTTAGATTATATAACCAATGGTGGATATAAGCATTGTTGAGGAAACACGTATATGTATAAGTCTTTAATTCTTGAACCGAAGTTTGCGAAATTTGTTGATTATAAGAACCGGAAATAGAGCAGTGAACTCAGTCCGCGAACAGGCAGAAGTTCTCGATCCGAGAAAATCTATTGGAGTTTGAGAACTCCTTCCGTGAACTTAAGTCCGCGAACCCAGTCCGCGAACTTGAGTTAGGTTATATCTAAAGACGATTGTTTGTGAACTCATGTTTATATAAACTAAAGAATGCAAGTTTGCAAACCGTGGACATAAAGTTCATAAACCGATTAGAGTGAATCAAATCGTTTTTGCTTCAATTGTTTCTTGTGTAGTTACATAAGATTTCCTTGCAATTGAACAACTCTCTAACTAGTTCATTTGAGTCATTTGAACTAGTTACGGTGAAGAAGAGATTGGTTGATATGAAAGTGCTCATATGGCTAACCATTTGGTTAACTACTATTGAACCAACAAATTTACATGTTTGGGTACGGTTACACAAACCTAAAATCGTACATTTCATTTGTGTGTAACAATCTAGGTTTTTCGATCTAACGGTTGAAAGATATTAGCTTGAATCTAAATCATGTTTTCATCTAACGGTGAATATTGAATGCTTTGTTACTAAGCTAACATTGATTGCAAACCCTGATTTGAAAGGCTATATAAGGAGAACTCTAGCAACTGGGAAACCTAATACCCACACCTTCTGTGTGATACTAGTTGCATAGCTAGAGTCGATTCTCCTTTAACCTTTGGTTTCTTCTTCTAAACCAGGTTAACGACTTAAAGACTTCATTGGGATTGTGAAGCCATACCGATACTACTTTCTCGTAGTTGTGTGATCTGATCTTGCATATTCTATCATACGAGTACAATCGCAAGGATTGGCTTGAGATTAATATCTCCGATAGGCAAGATATAAAAAGTTATAAAAAAACATCTCGGTCTCATCGTTTGTGATTCTAGAACATCTTCTTTCGCCGCGTCGATTAAGATTGTTGTGAGGTGATTGATAATACTAGGTTGTTCTTCGGGAATATAAGTCCGGATTATCAACCGGTTCCTGTTCACCTTGATTTATCAAAAGACGGAACAAAAACTTGTAGGTATTTCTGTGGGAGACAGATTTATCTATTACTATAGACTTTTCTGTGTGATACAAATTTGTTTATTAAAGTCTTCGACTTTGGGTCGTAGCAACTCTTAGTTGTGGGTGAGATCAGCTAAGGGAATCAAGTGCGTAGCATCCTGCTGGGATCAGAGACGTAGGAGCATAATTATACCTTGGATCAGTGTGAGATTTATTGGGGTTCAACTACAGTCCAGACCGAAGTTAGTTTGAAGTAGGCTAGTGTTTGTAGCGGCTTAATACAGTGTGTGTTCGATCTGGACTAGGTCCCGGGGTTTTTCTGCATTTGTGGTTTCCTCGTTAACAAATTTTTGGTGTCTTTGTTATTTCTATTTTCGCATTATATTGTTTATCTTTATATTTGAAATATTGGTTTTTGGTACCATCCAAGTTATCTCTCTTTGATAAAGACTCGCAGATTTCTATTTGCTTGAGTATAGATCAAATAGAGAGATTGAGATATTAACTCTTTGATGTACTTTTATCTAGATTGAGTATGATTGTCTAGTTGATTCTCTATAAAGTATATTGGAGTCTGTCCATACAGATTGCTAAGAGAAATATTGGGTGTGGTTGTTAGAACCTCGCTTTTTCAATTGGTATCAGAGCAGGCAAACACGTTTAAGACCTTACAAGTCTGTGTTTGTAGAGATCTGACTCTATGGACATAGGTGCTATCTCAATAAACGTACCACCAGTCTTCGATGACTCTAATTACTTATGGTGGAAAATTTCTATGCGAGCTTTTCTTCAAGCACGTGATTTTCAATCATGGGTATATGTAGTTAATGGCTACAATGCTCCCGTTGTGGCAGTTAGAAATGTAAACGTTCCCAAAGACATTGGTGAATACACCCCTACCGAGATAAATGTTGCAAAGCAAAATTCTGACGGTTTGAATCCCATTATACATGTCATTACCCCAAGTCTTCAGCACTATGTGTCAAATTTCACTAAGTCTAAAAAAGCTTGGGATATCTTAAAAACCATATTTGAAGGAAATACCAGTGAAAAGGAAGCTAGGCTTCAAAACCTTAATTCCGATTGGGAAAACCTTCATATGGAAGATGAAGAAACATTTGATGAGTTTAATCACAAAGTGTCTGAAATTGTTAATGCATCTTTTGCATTGGGTAAGACTATTCCTGAAAAGGACATTGTGATGAAAATTCTCAGATCTCTGCCATCAAGATGTGATTCTAAGAAGCATGCCATCGTTGAGGGAAATAACCTAGATAATCTCTCCAGTAATACACTGGTTGGGAAGCTTAAGATCTTTGATCATGAACATTCATCCAAATCTAAGGATGTTGCGCTCAAAGCACTAAAGAAGACGATCACTCTGAGACAGATTCATCAGATGAAGATCTGGACAAATCGGTCTCGATGATCACAAGACAGTTTAGGGATCTTCTGTTGAAGAGAAGTAAACGGTTCTCCAGAGATAAGCCTAAGTCATCAGCTAAACCTCATAATCGTATTCCTCCTAAAAACAGGGAAACAGATGAAACTGATGACGAGGATATGCCTCAGTGCTTTAAGTGTAAAGGATTTGGTCATTTTTCAAACGAGTGCCCAAATCATAGGAAATACACTTGGAACAAAGGTCTTGCTGCAACTTTTGATGAAATGTCTGACAGCTATGAGTCTAATGAAGATGAGAAATCAAGTGTTGCACTTCTCGATGAAAATATTCATTTTGATAATTGTAGCGATACATACATCAATCTCGATATTCTTTCAAAAGAAAACCCAACTAATCTGGAAGAAAATATTGACCCGTTCTTTGGAAACTCTGTTTGTAATGTTTCAGGTTCCACTATGTGTCTAGCTGCGTGCACATCTCAGAAGCCTTACTTTTATCCTAGTTTGACGTGCTCGTATTGTTCTCTAAAGGGTCATGAACTTTCAAAGTGTTAGAAATATAAACACCAATTGAGGCACGTCAAAAACTTCAACGAAGAGAAAATCAATTAGAAAATAAGCTCAAACTTGCTCGGAAGACTGTTGAGGTATGTAGCATTTTATCTTCGTCCAAGAAGTTAGTTTCCAAGGATAAACCAAGACCATTAGAGAAGAAAGAATGGTCGAGTCGTTTTGATAGACATAGGTCTGTGGATTCCTCTCAAGAGAAAAATGGTGGACAAATTGTTGTTCACCGCAACGCAACTTGATTGAGTTGATTTGAAATTTTGTCTCATGTGCCTGATCAAAATAGACAAGATTTTGTACCTCTCAGGCTTTAAGAAAAGTTTTGGTTTTCTTGTTTTCTTAGTTTTTGGAATTCCCTGTCTATCAATAAAGGAGGGTTATTATCGACAATTATACTTTTTATAGGGTTGAGAGTTGGTCGTGTACGAACCTGTTTAAAGGTTTCGAAACCATACATTCCTCTTTCCTTCCTTAAAACCTCTTTTTATCTCAAGACTGCTTGTTGAGTTTAAATTGTGATTTCCTCTCACAAACCCATACGTCTATGGATACTCCAAGCATGATGTCTTCTGATGGAAAAGATGTTAATATGATTGTTAATCCATCAATCATGAAGGAAAAAGAGAAATCTCCGTTGTCTGCTACCTTGAAAAGAAAAAGAAGGAATACGAGGAAGCCAAGAGCCATTCCTTCAAACTCTCAGAAGTTTTCTGATGTTCTTGAAGTGTTGAAGGAGATGCGAAAGGAGATTCAACAAATAAAGGATTTTGTGTATAAGACTCATGAGATTCAGAAGGCCCTGGTTCGACATCATTCAATAAGGTTTATTGATATCAACTCATACCTTAATGAACCTCATGTCCCAATGGTCGTTGATGACAAGGAGTTCGGGTACGAAAAATAATTCTTCAAAGGTCTTATTTCCTAGTAAGTCTTCTATTTTTCTTGTTTTATTTAGAAGAATAACTAGAGTTTGGAATATCCATTATTGTGATTACACATAGCTATCTCCAACGTTTTCATCTTCATGTGTTTTATGTTTCTTTGTTTAAATTCTAAAAAATTGTTCGGAAGATGATTTTTGCAGTATTAATCTTTATGGTTTTATATATTGCAATGTGTTATGGGATATGTGTGTTTGCGTCCGTGAACTATGATTGTCCCATACTTTGTCAAAAGTAAAGTCTTTCGTAAGTCGATATTCACATATTGATAAAAGAATGAATGGATTTTGACAAATAACAAAAGTTAATCCTATTATGTAAATTATTGATGGAAGATAGGTTAAAATATTTTGTTTACAAGGATTATGTATATTGTATGTCATTGTACAAATAGTGATGGAAAATAGAATGAATCCTTGTGTATTCCGCAGTATTGATCTTCCCTGATCCATAATCTTTTATGTATTACTGTGAGGCTCCGTAAGGTGTCTTATGTTGAGCACTATCGACTGAGTTGATTATTTTCTTATGATTAGCTTAGTTGTTGCTCCGTGAGGTACTTTATGTCGAGCATTTTCAACTAAATTAATCATCTTGTTTAATTATTTAGTTGCTGCTTCGTAAGTTTTCTTATGTCGAGCATGACCAATTAAATTGATTACTTTTGTGATTAGTTTGGTTGTGTATTCCGATTAGATTAAATATGGGTTCTCTTGTGATTAATCTAATTGAGTATTTTTTGAGTCTCCATAAGATTCACTTATGTTGAGCACTTCCGATCAAATTAATCATAGGTTCTATTTTTGTTAATTTAATTGAGTACTTTTGGATTCAAATTCATACTTGTATGTGATTTGTTATGTCCAAAGAAATCGATATTTTCTTTCGAAATTAAGGTCGCTCTTGTTGTTCTTTCGGGAATGACATCAAATGGGGGAGAGTTCTTTTGAACTTGTGCTTAATTGCCAAATCTTTGTGGGGAGTGCGGATGTGGAATATTATATGGGTTATCTTGTATCTTTATAAACTCCTTGATGAATTCATTTAGCTTTGGATTTATGATTGCATCTAAACAAGTTGATATGTGCTTCGTTTGGTCATGAAATATCTCTTTCGGAAATTTCATTAGGATCCCGTTCTTGTACCTTTGCCAATTTTATTGACAAAAAGGGGGAGAATTAATATGTAGTTCACACTACAAATACATATGGTTTTCGGATCATTATGTAAGGGGGAGTGGTTTCCATGTGAGATGGAGTATTGACGAAAGGGGAGTGATAATATCACCATAGTATTGTTATCGAAGTTGTGATACAATTGAACTTTGATACTGTGTAATGATAATATGACACTGTATAACAATGATCGAGAACCTTGTTTTGTCATTGTTATAGCTACGGATTTTCAACAACGATGAGTGATGAGTGCTAAAAAGTGCATATTTCTATATATTTTTCTTGGCATTTAACTCATCTTTTGTGCATTAATTCTACATTTTATCCCATATTCTGTATTTTCTTTGTTTTCAAGAATAAATATTTTTATTAATTAATTTTGCATTTTTAGGTAATAAATAAAGCTTGGATGAATTGTTGAGCGAAAAGAGTAAAGAAACGGTCAAGACTCCCGCAGGAAGGCAGCAAAGAATGATGTTTGCAAGAGCCGGATAAAATAGAAGTGGGCTTGAAGAGGAAGAATTGTTCTTAAAGAAGATATGGGCTTGGCATACCCAAGGCCCAAAACCCTTACCCAACTCCATTTCCAATATCCATACCCATTTCCATGAGAACCATCAGATAGGATCCATCACATCATCCTACGGTCGGCTCATCATCGTGCATCAAACTCTGAAGTTCCTGTCAAACATCATAGTACCTAACTCCATCTGGAACCGTTAGCTTCGTTGTATCTCGCAATCCAACGGTCGCTACAAGCTGTTTCCCTTCTTGTCGTTCGATTCGTTTCAGATGTGGTCATCCAACGCTCTCGTCTTGCTGGACATCAAGATTGCTGATCCCGCCCAACACCGGAGCACACCCAACACATATAACCCAAAAACCTAACCCTAAATCGCTCATTCTCTTCTCCCCTTCTCTTTATTCTCTTCTCCCGCCTCTGCAGACACCATGTCTGCCGTACCACCACCTTCTCCACCATGTCCGCCACCACCTACTCTGCCACAACCAAACCACCAACTCCACCTGCTCGAACATCATCACCCCCTCTTTCCAGCCCCCTATTTGATTGATATTTCTTCTCACCTTTCTATGAAACCCTAGAAGAAAAATCAATCGATTAGGCGAGTCTAGAGTAGCAATTGACACATGGGAATGGAGCAAAGGACCAAGGGGAAGAATGGGTCGAAGACAAACTCGTCAAATCACATCAATATGGGTAAGAATTACCAAACCCTAAATTTTCTGATTTGGGGGAATTTATTAAAGAACCCTAATGTTCTGTTAGGGAGAGCATTAAAGAAGATATGGGTCTGTTTTGTACTGTCAAATTAGGTAGAAATAATTTACCTAATTTCTGTTTAAATTGGGGATATTTTTGGGGAAGAACCCTAATTTTGTAATTTGGGGGAAAACCCAAATTGGGTCTGTGGGTATAAATTGAGACTGTGGGTATGTTTTAATGGGCATGTCTGGGCTAGCCAGAGCTTCACCCAAGGGGCCTGGAATAGCCAGTGCTTCCAAGTTGTTTTCAGTTCATGTTTTCAATTTCAGCTATTAATCATTTCCAGCATGTTTTAAGTATCATGTGCTAGGGTTTAGATGAAACTCTTGATGGTATGTTAAGATAGTTAGTAATCCTGTCACTGTTCTTGTAGTGCTGAAACTACGTAGGATTGATAATTGGCTAGTTGAGTGAATGCACCTGTGATCAGATGTGCTGTAAGAAGACAGCTGATTCTAGGGGTGTAAGAGTGAGAGTAGCTAAGGATTCAGTCCATTTGAAGGACTGTGCTTAATTGAAGTAGGGAAGTTAGTAAACTTAGTGATCAAATGCACCTGTGATTGAGTGTGTTGTAAGAAGACACTCAATGCTAGGGGTGAACTAGAGAACTAAGGGGATTAACCTTCCACTAATGCGGATTGCTAGATAACTGGTTGAGCAAACAAGCCTGTGATCAGCTGTACTGTGAGAAGACAGTTGATGCTAGGGGTAAGTTAGTAAGATTAGTTAAGTAAATCATCCACAATCTTCCCTGAGATGAAACAAGAACATGATTGACTAGGATCTGCCTTAGTTTAGGATCAAGATGTGGATTCAAAAGCCCTAGCATGTTCCTGTTTAATTGCTTTACATTATGTTGCTTTTCAGTTCAGTCACTGCCATCATCTCAAGTGTGTTTTAACACAACCAAGACTCTTTGTTACAACTCAGTTTTAGTGAAACCTTAAGATTCAACTACACACACCTTGTCCCTGTGGATCTACTCGCACTTGCACATTAGCTACATCGACGCCGTGCACTTGCGGTATTAGTTTGTGACTCTTTTAGAGAGCCACCAATGAGTACTTGGAAGTGACGAAGATTTCGAGTAATGTTGAAGATTAGGCATGTGGAATAGGAGCTACAAAAGTTTATGTATTTATTTTTGTATTCCATATGTATATTGTATTAATAGTTTTGTCACTAAAATTGACAAAGGGGGGGACTGCTAGATCATTGCTCGGTCGACCTCGCATGCGTTGCTATCTCAAACATGTTTGTCAATGTAAGTGATCAAAAGTATAAGTCTTGATTTCTAGTCTACTATAGCTAAGGTCTCGGACTAGGATAGAAAGTGTAGTTGAGCTCAAGAACTCCATGGAGATCATCATAGAAGACGAAGGACTACTCAAGGAACTGGTCGATCTTCATCGACTAAAAGATATGTGGATACTTGAACTTATCTATCACTCAAAAGTCTATCTACTCTATCTCCTATCTTGAGACAAAAGTCGTTATGCTATATAGACTTCGATTTGTACACATTTGCTATTTCGAGCCGAGTTTATATCGCCTATCTATTTATCAAAATATGTGTTGGTAAGATTTCGCTTTGGCCAAACTTATCTTTACCTAGTGTCGAAAGTCATGTTATGTTTCCATCACTTTGAAAATGGCTTTGATGACGATAGTCGATTCTTTATGTCTGACGACTATTATAACATTATAGAAGAATGTTTCAATGATTGAAATGAGAGTTTAGATTATATAACCAATGGTGGATATAAACATTGTTGTGGAGACACATATATGTATAAGTCCTTATTCCTTGAACCGAAGTTTACGAACTTTGTTTATCAAGAGAACCGGAACTAGAGCCGTGAACTCAATCCGCGAACTCAGTCCGTGAACCCAGTGCGCGAACTGGTGGAAGTTCTCGACCCGAGAAAATCTGCTGGAGTTTGAGAACTCCTTCTGGGAACTTAAGTCCGCGAACCCAGTCCGCGAACTTGAGTTAGGTTATATCTAAAGATGATTGTTTGTGAATTCATGTTTATATAAACTAAGGAATGCAAGTTTGCAAACCGTGGCTATAAAGTTCATAAACTGATTCGCGTGAATCAAATCCTTTTTGCTTCAATTGTGTCTTGTGTAGTTACATAATATTTCCTTGCAATTGAACAACTATCTAACTAGTTCATTTGAGTCATTTGAACTAGTTATGGTGAAAAAGAGATTGGTTGATATGAAAGTGCTCATATGGCTAACCATTTGGTTAACTACTATTGAACCAACAAATCTACATGATTGGGTACGGTTACACAAACCTAAAATCCTACATTTCCTTTGTGTGTAACAAGCTAGGTTTTTCGATCTAACGGTTGAAAGATAATAGCTTGAATTTAAATCAGGTTTTCTTCTAACGGTGAATATTGAATGCTTTGTTACTAAGCTAACATTGATTGCAAACCCTGATTTGAAAGGCTGTATAAAGGAGAACTCGAGCAACTGGGAAACATAATCCCCACACCTTCGGTGTGATACTAGTTGCATAGATAGAGTCCATTCTCCTTTAACCTTTGGTTTCTTCTTCTGAACTAGGTTAACGACTTAAAGACTTCATTGGGATTGTGAAGCCAGACCTATACTACTTTCTCGTAGTTGTGTGATCTGATCTTGCATATTCTATTGTACGAGTACAACCGCTAGGATTGGCTTGAGATTAATATCTCCGAGTATAATCACTAAAAAATCTCTATTGTCCAATTTAGTGTTTGGGTCGTTGACCAGTTAGTCAAACTAGGTCAACTAACAGTTTTCGTCAAACAATTAACTTTAGTTAATTCAATATTTATAGAGTTTACCACTCCGTTTCCTGAGCTTCATACCATATGAACCAGCCGAGCAAAAAATTCAATACCACCATTAAAGTCACTTGCATCACCCATTGGTCGAACCAAACAATACACAATTATTAAACCCGGATTCACCACCGCCATGGGAATGATTCGGATGAGCATACTATGAAAATTGCTACTCCGAGCATCACCACTACGAAAACCATTTATCCCATCACCATCACCTTGGCATGTTTCAAAGAAGGATTGTAAGAATTTTTACTCCGACCACCATGGTTAGTGCTAACCATCACCGTCGTGAAAATTCGTAGAGCTAACCACCAACGCCGTATGTATGATTGGATAGTTGACGAGGACTATGGAAATTGATACTACGATCATCACCACCACCAGCAGAAAACTTAGGTCTGAAATTATTGTTGGGGTTTTTAGTTGGTTCAAAATAAGGAGGGATTTTTTTTTAATCACAATCAGGTACTCCTCTAAAGGGTCGTCGTTTTCCATGTCTTTGATTCTCCTCCTCTGTATATAAAAAATTTACTGGAACATCGAAATTGCATATTAACATGATTAGATATGTGAAATTGGGGGAAAATAATAACTTAATTAAATGTGAAATTGGACGAACACCAAATTCCTGAAAAATAAAGATCTTGATATTTGAAAGTTTAATACCCCTTGAGTGTTTAGAGATAGGAAGGAACAAGAAATTGTGAGAGAGATGATGCTCTGGTTCGAGTAATAAAAACTAACAGAAGCTAACAGTTTGACCACCATACAAGTTGACTAACGGGTCAACGACCCAAACATTAAACACAAAATTGGTTAAAAATATCAAAGTCAACAATTTCTGGGTGAAAAGGACATTTAGAAATTGATACTGTTTAAATAGAAAAAAATGTAAAAACAACCAGGATGTAAACAGTTTCATCCTACCCATTTTCAAATACTTTTTCTTAGTTTTAATTTACATCAGGATGCATCCAATTTCATCCTTGTTATTATTTAAGTTTAAGTCAGGATGAATCCAGTTTCATCCTTGCTATTTTTTTTTTTGTCCATTTCACCTATACTAATTTTTACTCGTCCAGTTGAACCATGTTTTAAAAATATTTGGACAAATGACCCATTTTCCGAACACTAAATTGGACAAACTTAGGACCCAAATCCTCTACTATACCAAAATCTACGACCCAAACACTAATTAAATCCATAATTATTTACCTCAACCGGAAGCAATTGAAACAAAATAGACATTATAGTACCGCAATTGCACCGAAATTTTGTAAGCCTAAACAATTGATACCAAACCATAAAGAAAGATAACAATAGTTTTTCTTAACCGGAAACAATTGAATCACACACACATCCATACACAAATAACGGAATACACATCAATTGTACTTGTTAAGCAAAAGCAATAAATATATGCAATAAAATCAGGGTTTTCTTAAACAGGAAAACGATTAATTAAAAAATTCGTTACCTCAAGCTCTGCATCCTCTTCTCCCTTTTCTTCGCATCTTTCTGGGGAGGAATATCACCGTGTTTTTATCCTCTTGCAAGACAAAAGAACAACAACAAGCACCAACCTTTACCAGATAAAGGATGAAAATCGGTTTTAACTAATGCAATGCAAAAGTTGAAACCCAAAAACACATATGTTTTTATGCTAAACCAAACGATTCAACATATTATGACTTTTTCACATATTAGTTTCAAACATAACCCTTTATGATCCTTTGATAAAGCATACCAACATGGGCTAGAACTTAATCCTGCTAAACCAAAAAGTCACCCAAACCATAAGGGTTCACACAATATGAGATCGAATATTAAGGTTATGAAAACCGAAATCAAACATCCCATAAACATACATAGCAATAATATAAAGCATTCAAGCACAGGTTATGTAATCGAAAAACTATCACAAGAAAAATTATAAACTAATAATTTTATTCATAATAATATATAGTTTTATTCATAATAGACTTTATTGAAAGAATCAAAAACTAATATCTATTTTTCAACAGATTTTTAAAGATCATCTTCAATTTCCTCAAATTTTTCAGAATATTCATCAACAGCATCTCGACTGATATCTCGGATTCTGCACACAGTACCTTGATTATGTTCGCTGCAGGCTAAAGCATTAATCTTTCGATTAATATATTCCGAGCATGCTCCCTATTACTGATTCCAAGTTTAATCAGCTTTCTATGGTTACGGATAACAATTCTTAGTAGTGCTACATGTGATAGACACATTTATATGTCTATTTTGTTCTCAATTATGTATATTGTTAGTGCTCTATTTTCTATTTATTTTGGCTTTTTATGTCTTTGTAGGTGTTTTTGGAAAAATAAGATTTTGCGGCGAAATTGGCTCGAAAAGTGTTTTTTGCGTTCATGGGAGGACATTTGCTATTCGGACCCTCACTTTCGATAAGGGGTAACCTAATTACTAAGGGGCATCCCATTTTCATGCAGCTGCTAATCGCACCCCTACTCTGGATAGGGGGCGACCATCTTCTACATTTGAATTATCAGTTTTGCCGGGAAAATGAACCATCACACCTGCAGATTAGGGTTCGAGATTCAAGCGATATTTAAAGAGATTCAAGGGCAGATTATTGTTGGGATGATCCTGCTAGAGTATAATGGAGCTGGTAAGGGTGTTTTGATCGACCATAATTGGCAGCATGATCGTGTTGGAGCAGAACGGAGAGGAACTATCACGGACATCCTGATTCGGTAGAAGGTGGAGTTATATTCAGATTTGGTTGTCAGGTTGGATTGGTAGGAACCTATTTTGATTGAACAGGGAAGGTAAGGCGGCCAGATTTGAGAAAAGATGAGTAGTTATCGATTTGCATCAAAACAGAGAGTTGCATATATTCTCGGTAATTTTTAGATTATTCCGGGAAAGATACAGATAGATAAGGAAATAGGATTCTCTGTTGAAGTTAAGACTATCTTTGAGAGAGTCTGGGACGTTGGATTTGGTTTGGAAGACGCGTGAGAAGCAAAATAGGGAGTGTTTGAAGCCGCGTATGAATATGGAAAGAATAGATAAAACCCATAACTTTGGCAAAAAGAAAAAAGAGATTTCTTGGAGATTAAATCGACATGTGGGCTATAAAAGGAGTTGGGATAGCTCATAGAAGACTTAAACCTTATGAGAAGTTTAGAACACCACAGAGCTCCAGAGATCGAGCTGCAGGAAAAATACAATAATCTGTTGTTGCTGCTGAAGAGGAAGAACACGAAGAACATTGACGCACAAGTATCTGTCGCAGAACACTATCGCTATTCAACATCAGAACCCATCTATCGTTTATCAACAGTAATTGCATTAGGCCTTTATTTGTAACAGAGATTCTGTAACACCTTCACACTGTTGCGAATCGGCTGTGTTATCAATTTTTCACCTCCTTGTACACTTTTGAGCTATAAAAACATATTTTGAGAACATGGTTAATATGAGGATCTAAACTCCATTGCTGAGGCGATAGAGGAAACTATTTTTCCAACAAAAAGTGGTATATTCTTATTTATTTATTTATCGCAATTATTTTTATGATTGTTTTGCCTTGAGTGAAAATTGTTTGAATGATTCTTGTTAAGCATTTGTTATTTCTTTTGATAGAGCATTCTTGGATCTAGGTTTTTGATGTTCTATGCTTCGGATTTACACTTGTTATTTTGAGAATCTACTTGTTGCAATAGTTTAGAATCAAATTGAACGAAAAAATTGCATGAATATAAATATTGGATTAAATCACTTTGAACTTGGAAAATAGTAGAATCTTAGCCTCAGTGTTCTTTTAATATTGATATCAACTTTGATTGAGTTTGCTATAATTTTTAGTGAGTTTTCTATATTAATATTAGAATTTAAGTCTAATTAATATCCTTCGCAAGTCTGAGAATCGAACCACTTTTACCACTATCTACAAATTACATCAATTTTTGGCGCCGCCAACGCGGACTTGTTTTTAGGGTTTTAGATTTATTTTTATTATTATTATTATTATTATTATTATTATTATTATTTTATGTTTTTGGGTATTTATCTTGTGTCTACAGGTTCTGGATCATAAAGAAAATTAATCCAAAGAGTTTGGTGATTTCATAAAGACTTGGGGCTAAAGATTAAAGCAAAAATAACAGAAAATAAGACAATTTTAGTTTAGGGTTTGTTTATTTTCTTTTTAAAAAAAAAAACTGTATTAGGGTTTATTATTTTTGTAATTTTTCTTTTCTTTTTGGACTTTTGGACTTTGGGACATTTTTTTTATTACCCTAAGGAAGCGTACTTTAAATATAAACTGTTTGCAGAGAAGGGGGACAATTACGATATTGTCTCTGCACCTTGGGTTCGTACACTTGACATCGGAGTCAGTGTCCCGAGTCGACTACAACCGATTCATCCCCCGTTTGGAACGGGAGGTAAGATTCTAAACACTCGCGAATCCCTTGTCAGCGAGTTACTAGACTCCTTCGTATGCATATATGTTGAGGACTGAATACGGACATTTATTTTTCTAGTAAAGGGCAAGGCCTGGCCATACAAGATAAGGGTTCGGAGTTCATCACCGTTCTCTTCATGCCCGCTTTAGGAACACGTAAACTACGCGAACCTAAGCCTAAAATTTTGACTAGAACGAGACCGATAGGGTAACGAGCTTAACAGGAAAGTCATTCGAAAAATATTGGCTACTCTTTTAAGCATACTTCGAAGTTCTTGACGGTTTCTGTAAGTTGAATGCGTGACTGCGCCGCCTTGTAATACCGATGAGGCCTTGGTTATCAAAGCTCCACCGAGCTTCCCTCGCCTATATTCAACTTACTTTAACTCGGATTGATTCCAGAGGGGTTTTCTTAAATTGTAACGAATTCCCTTTCGAAGGATTAGAAGCTGGTCTAGAAACAATCTAAGTGGAGCCAACATGCTTTTTGTTTGCTAGAAATCAATAGGTTTGATTTGGTTGAGTCGGCCTTGATCTGTGTTTGCTTACCCTTCCAATTTAGAAAATTCTATTGTATGCCTGAACGTAAAAGAGACGCACTAGGTAGATTTGTTAAAGAGAAACCTAGTAGTTCGAAGCGTCTCGATTACCTTAATCTAGAGAGTCTGACTTTTGAAGAGTCTGTTTTTGAACGTCCTTTGACTGAGGAGAGAATCCCTGTTGCTATGATAGCGCCAGAAATGGCAACTTTGAAAGCTTTGTTGAATCCAACTAGGACTACTCGTCCTTCGTGTATTAAGTTAGCTGAAACGGAGGAACCCTATGAACTGAAATTTGGGACCCTACAGATGCTCCCAATCTTTTTAGGGAAAGAAAATGAAAACCCCTATTACCATGTTAGGGATTTTGAGGAAATTTGTAGTACTCTAAGAATAAGAGGCTTAGATGATGATGCTTTGAAACTTAAGTTATTCTCATTTTCCCTGAAAGATAAGGCCAAGTCGTGGCTATATAGTTTGGAATCCGAGTCAATTGAGACATATGAATAACTTACATCTACCTTTTTCAATAAGTTTTTCCCTAGGCACAAAACATCGTCTATTAGGACGCAAATATGCACATTTTCACAACAAGAGGGAGAATCTTTATATAGGTATTTGGAAAGGTTCAATGATTTATTATCCCAGTGTCCTCATCATGGTTTAGAAAAGGTTAGGCTGGTTCAGATCCTTTACGAGGGTTTAGATTATCCCACAACGACCATGGTTGAGTCTATGCACTGGTGGATTTGAAAACCAAACTGTTGATGCGGCGATGGAATTTTTTAATGAAATAGCCGAAAAAACCCAGCAATGGGAAAAGTGTAGGGCACCCCAGAAAACAATTCTTTTAAGTAGAGGAAACGTTAATAGGTTATAAGGAGGCTATGAATCAGATGCTAAAATTGCTGCTATAGCAAAAATGTTAGAAGCTTTAGAAGTGGGCCAGACTAGTGGTAGAGTGGAGCCTTTTTGGGAAGGCCAGAATATTGAAGAGCAAGCCAATGCTCTTCATAATAAAACTAGATTTGATAACCGTCAAAAGATTGACCCATATTCAGAAACCTATAATCCTAGTTGGAGAAACCATCCGAACCTTTCGTGGTCTAAGGGCCAGAGTCAAGGTCAGTTTAGTAATTCTAATGCTCCCCCAGGTTTTGGCTATACTAAGAATCCTTCAGGACTAGCTCAGTTTCAGAATCATTCAGATAAGAAAATCCTAAGTTTAGAGGAATCTCTCGCTTTGTTAACTCATTAAACTGCAAAATTTCAGTTATCCGTAGAACCGAGTCTACAAGCTAGTAACAGAATAGGACAAGAAAATATTCAGGTTATTTCCGAGTTAAAAAACTACGTTGGTATGATAAGTGATTCTTTGAGAGAAAAAGGTAAGTTTCCTAGTCAAACACAACCCAACCCTAGAGGAGTTCATGAATTAGGTGCAAAACCATCGAATCAAGTGAATGCTGTTAGAACCCTTAGGAGTGGTAGAGTTGTAGA
>NC_039358.1:2883376-2883566 GCF_003573695.1 Papaver somniferum | reverse complement strand
AAAATAGGGAGTGTTTGAAGCCGCGTATGAATATGGAAAGAATAGATAAAACCCATAACTTTGGCAAAAAGAAAAAAGAGATTTCTTGGAGATTAAATCGACATGTGGGCTATAAAAGGAGTTGGGATAGCTCATAGAAGACTTAAACCTTATGAGAAGTTTAGAACACCACAGAGCTCCAGAGATCGAG